>NC_061142.1:12852188-12861081 GCF_905220365.1 Vanessa cardui
AGGTTAGGTTAGGTTAGGTTAGGTTAGGTTAGGTTAGGTTAGGTTAGGTTAGGTTAGGTTAGGTTACGGTTAGGTTAGGTTAGGTTAGGTTAGGTTAGGTTAGGTTAGGTTAGGTTAGGTTAGGTTAGGTTAGGTTAGGTTAGGTTAGGTTAGGTTAGGTTAGGTTAGGTTAGGTTAGGTTAGGTTAGGTTAGGTTAGGTTAGGTTAGGTTAGGTTAGGTTAGGTTAGGTTAGGTTAGGTTAGGTTAGGTTAGGTTAGGTTAGGTTAGGTTAGGTTAGGTTAGGTTAGGTTAGGTTAGGTTAGGTTAGGTTAGGTTAGGTTAGGTTAGGTTAGGTTAGGTTAGGTTAGGTTAGGTTAGGTTAGGTTAGGTTAGGTTAGGTTAGGTTAGGTTAGGTTAGGTTAGGTTAGGTTAGGTTAGGTTAGGTTAGGTTAGGTTAGGTTAGGTTAGGTTAGGTTAGGTTAGGTTAGGTTAGGTTAGGTTAGGTTAGGTTAGGTTAGGTTAGGTTAGGTTAGGTTAGGTTAGGTTAGGTTAGGTTAGGTTAGGTTAGGTTAGGTTAGGTTAGGTTAGGTTAGGTTAGGTTAGGTTAGGTTAGGTTAGGTTAGGTTAGGTTAGGTTAGGTTAGGTTAGGTTAGGTTAGGTTAGGTTAGGTTAGGTTAGGTTAGGTTAGGTTAGGTTAGGTTAGGTTAGGTTAGGTTAGGTTAGGTTAGGTTAGGTTAGGTTAGGTTAGGTTAGGTTAGGTTAGGTTAGGTTAGGTTAGGTTAGGTTAGGTTAGGTTAGGTTAGGTTAGGTTAGGTTAGGTTAGGTTAGGTTAGGTTAGGTTAGGTTAGGTTAGGTTAGGTTAGGTTAGGTTAGGTTAGGTTAGGTTAGGTTAGGTTAGGTTAGGTTAGGTTAGGTTAGGTTAGGTTAGGTTAGGTTAGGTTAGGTTAGGTTAGGTTAGGTTAGGTTAGGTTAGGTTAGGTTAGGTTAGGTTAGGTTAGGTTAGGTTAGGTTAGGTTAGGTTAGGTTAGGTTAGGTTAGGTTAGGTTAGGTTAGGTTAGGTTAGGTTAGGTTAGGTTAGGTTAGGTTAGGTTAGGTTAGGTTAGGTTAGGTTAGGTTAGGTTAGGTTAGGTTAGGTTAGGTTAGGTTAGGTTAGGTTAGGTTAGGTTAGGTTAGGTTAGGTTAGGTTAGGTTAGGTTAGGTTAGGTTAGGTTAGGTTAGGTTAGGTTAGGTTAGGTTAGGTTAGGTTAGGTTAGGTTAGGTTAGGTTAGGTTAGGTTAGGTTAGGTTAGGTTAGGTTAGGTTAGGTTAGGTTAGGTTAGGTTAGGTTAGGTTAGGTTAGGTTAGGTTAGGTTAGGTTAGGTTAGGTTAGGTTAGGTTAGGTTAGGTTAGGTTAGGTTAGGTTAGGTTAGGTTAGGTTAGGTTAGGTTAGGTTAGGTTAGGTTAGGTTAGGTTAGGTTAGGTTAGGTTAGGTTAGGTTAGGTTAGGTTAGGTTAGGTTAGGTTAGGTTAGGTTAGGTTAGGTTAGGTTAGGTTAGGTTAGGTTAGGTTAGGTTAGGTTAGGTTAGGTTAGGTTAGGTTAGGTTAGGTTAGGTTAGGTTAGGTTAGGTTAGGTTAGGTTAGGTTAGGTTAGGTTAGGTTAGGTTAGGTTAGGTTAGGTTAGGTTAGGTTAGGTTAGGTTAGGTTAGGTTAGGTTAGGTTAGGTTAGGTTAGGTTAGGTTAGGTTAGGTTAGGTTAGGTTAGGTTAGGTTAGGTTAGGTTAGGTTAGGTTAGGTTAGGTTAGGTTAGGTTAGGTTAGGTTAGGTTAGGTTAGGTTAGGTTAGGTTAGGTTAGGTTAGGTTAGGTTAGGTTAGGTTAGGTTAGGTTAGGTTAGGTTAGGTTAGGTTAGGTTAGGTTAGGTTAGGTTAGGTTAGGTTAGGTTAGGTTAGGTTAGGTTAGGTTAGGTTAGGTTAGGTTAGGTTAGGTTAGGTTAGGTTAGGTTAGGTTAGGTTAGGTTAGGTTAGGTTAGGTTAGGTTAGGTTAGGTTAGGTTAGGTTAGGTTAGGTTAGGTTAGGTTAGGTTAGGTTAGGTTAGGTTAGGTTAGGTTAGGTTAGGTTAGGTTAGGTTAGGTTAGGTTAGGTTAGGTTAGGTTAGGTTAGGTTAGGTTAGGTTAGGTTAGGTTAGGTTAGGTTAGGTTAGGTTAGGTTAGGTTAGGTTAGGTTAGGTTAGGTTAGGTTAGGTTAGGTTAGGTTAGGTTAGGTTAGGTTAGGTTAGGTTAGGTTAGGTTAGGTTAGGTTAGGTTAGGTTAGGTTAGGTTAGGTTAGGTTAGGTTAGGTTAGGTTAGGTTAGGTTAGGTTAGGTTAGGTTAGGTTAGGTTAGGTTAGGTTAGGTTAGGTTAGGTTAGGTTAGGTTAGGTTAGGTTAGGTTAGGTTAGGTTAGGTTAGGTTAGGTTAGGTTAGGTTAGGTTAGGTTAGGTTAGGTTAGGTTAGGTTAGGTTAGGTTAGGTTAGGTTAGGTTAGGTTAGGTTAGGTTAGGTTAGGTTAGGTTAGGTTAGGTTAGGTTAGGTTAGGTTAGGTTAGGTTAGGTTAGGTTAGGTTAGGTTAGGTTAGGTTAGGTTAGGTTAGGTTAGGTTAGGTTAGGTTAGGTTAGGTTAGGTTAGGTTAGGTTAGGTTAGGTTAGGTTAGGTTAGGTTAGGTTAGGTTAGGTTAGGTTAGGTTAGGTTAGGTTAGGTTAGGTTAGGTTAGGTTAGGTTAGGTTAGGTTAGGTTAGGTTAGGTTAGGTTAGGTTAGGTTAGGTTAGGTTAGGTTAGGTTAGGTTAGGTTAGGTTAGGTTAGGTTAGGTTAGGTTAGGTTAGGTTAGGTTAGGTTAGGTTAGGTTAGGTTAGGTTAGGTTAGGTTAGGTTAGGTTAGGTTAGGTTAGGTTAGGTTAGGTTAGGTTAGGTTAGGTTAGGTTAGGTTAGGTTAGGTTAGGTTAGGTTAGGTTAGGTTAGGTTAGGTTAGGTTAGGTTAGGTTAGGTTAGGTTAGGTTAGGTTAGGTTAGGTTAGGTTAGGTTAGGTTAGGTTAGGTTAGGTTAGGTTAGGTTAGGTTAGGTTAGGTTAGGTTAGGTTAGGTTAGGTTAGGTTAGGTTAGGTTAGGTTAGGTTAGGTTAGGTTAGGTTAGGTTAGGTTAGGTTAGGTTAGGTTAGGTTAGGTTAGGTTAGGTTAGGTTAGGTTAGGTTAGGTTAGGTTAGGTTAGGTTAGGTTAGGTTAGGTTAGGTTAGGTTAGGTTAGGTTAGGTTAGGTTAGGTTAGGTTAGGTTAGGTTAGGTTAGGTTAGGTTAGGTTAGGTTAGGTTAGGTTAGGTTAGGTTAGGTTAGGTTAGGTTAGGTTAGGTTAGGTTAGGTTAGGTTAGGTTAGGTTAGGTTAGGTTAGGTTAGGTTAGGTTAGGTTAGGTTAGGTTAGGTTAGGTTAGGTTAGGTTAGGTTAGGTTAGGTTAGGTTAGGTTAGGTTAGGTTAGGTTAGGTTAGGTTAGGTTAGGTTAGGTTAGGTTAGGTTAGGTTAGGTTAGGTTAGGTTAGGTTAGGTTAGGTTAGGTTAGGTTAGGTTAGGTTAGGTTAGGTTAGGTTAGGTTAGGTTAGGTTAGGTTAGGTTAGGTTAGGTTAGGTTAGGTTAGGTTAGGTTAGGTTAGGTTAGGTTAGGTTAGGTTAGGTTAGGTTAGGTTAGGTTAGGTTAGGTTAGGTTAGGTTAGGTTAGGTTAGGTTAGGTTAGGTTAGGTTAGGTTAGGTTAGGTTAGGTTAGGTTAGGTTAGGTTAGGTTAGGTTAGGTTAGGTTAGGTTAGGTTAGGTTAGGTTAGGTTAGGTTAGGTTAGGTTAGGTTAGGTTAGGTTAGGTTAGGTTAGGTTAGGTTAGGTTAGGTTAGGTTAGGTTAGGTTAGGTTAGGTTAGGTTAGGTTAGGTTAGGTTAGGTTAGGTTAGGTTAGGTTAGGTTAGGTTAGGTTAGGTTAGGTTAGGTTAGGTTAGGTTAGGTTAGGTTAGGTTAGGTTAGGTTAGGTTAGGTTAGGTTAGGTTAGGTTAGGTTAGGTTAGGTTAGGTTAGGTTAGGTTAGGTTAGGTTAGGTTAGGTTAGGTTAGGTTAGGTTAGGTTAGGTTAGGTTAGGTTAGGTTAGGTTAGGTTAGGTTAGGTTAGGTTAGGTTAGGTTAGGTTAGGTTAGGTTAGGTTAGGTTAGGTTAGGTTAGGTTAGGTTAGGTTAGGTTAGGTTAGGTTAGGTTAGGTTAGGTTAGGTTAGGTTAGGTTAGGTTAGGTTAGGTTAGGTTAGGTTAGGTTAGGTTAGGTTAGGTTAGGTTAGGTTAGGTTAGGTTAGGTTAGGTTAGGTTAGGTTAGGTTAGGTTAGGTTAGGTTAGGTTAGGTTAGGTTAGGTTAGGTTAGGTTAGGTTAGGTTAGGTTAGGTTAGGTTAGGTTAGGTTAGGTTAGGTTAGGTTAGGTTAGGTTAGGTTAGGTTAGGTTAGGTTAGGTTAGGTTAGGTTAGGTTAGGTTAGGTTAGGTTAGGTTAGGTTAGGTTAGGTTAGGTTAGGTTAGGTTAGGTTAGGTTAGGTTAGGTTAGGTTAGGTTAGGTTAGGTTAGGTTAGGTTAGGTTAGGTTAGGTTAGGTTAGGTTAGGTTAGGTTAGGTTAGGTTAGGTTAGGTTAGGTTAGGTTAGGTTAGGTTAGGTTAGGTTAGGTTAGGTTAGGTTAGGTTAGGTTAGGTTAGGTTAGGTTAGGTTAGGTTAGGTTAGGTTAGGTTAGGTTAGGTTAGGTTAGGTTAGGTTAGGTTAGGTTAGGTTAGGTTAGGTTAGGTTAGGTTAGGTTAGGTTAGGTTAGGTTAGGTTAGGTTAGGTTAGGTTAGGTTAGGTTAGGTTAGGTTAGGTTAGGTTAGGTTAGGTTAGGTTAGGTTAGGTTAGGTTAGGTTAGGTTAGGTTAGGTTAGGTTAGGTTAGGTTAGGTTAGGTTAGGTTAGGTTAGGTTAGGTTAGGTTAGGTTAGGTTAGGTTAGGTTAGGTTAGGTTAGGTTAGGTTAGGTTAGGTTAGGTTAGGTTAGGTTAGGTTAGGTTAGGTTAGGTTAGGTTAGGTTAGGTTAGGTTAGGTTAGGTTAGGTTAGGTTAGGTTAGGTTAGGTTAGGTTAGGTTAGGTTAGGTTAGGTTAGGTTAGGTTAGGTTAGGTTAGGTTAGGTTAGGTTAGGTTAGGTTAGGTTAGGTTAGGTTAGGTTAGGTTAGGTTAGGTTAGGTTAGGTTAGGTTAGGTTAGGTTAGGTTAGGTTAGGTTAGGTTAGGTTAGGTTAGGTTAGGTTAGGTTAGGTTAGGTTAGGTTAGGTTAGGTTAGGTTAGGTTAGGTTAGGTTAGGTTAGGTTAGGTTAGGTTAGGTTAGGTTAGGTTAGGTTAGGTTAGGTTAGGTTAGGTTAGGTTAGGTTAGGTTAGGTTAGGTTAGGTTAGGTTAGGTTAGGTTAGGTTAGGTTAGGTTAGGTTAGGTTAGGTTAGGTTAGGTTAGGTTAGGTTAGGTTAGGTTAGGTTAGGTTAGGTTAGGTTAGGTTAGGTTAGGTTAGGTTAGGTTAGGTTAGGTTAGGTTAGGTTAGGTTAGGTTAGGTTAGGTTAGGTTAGGTTAGGTTAGGTTAGGTTAGGTTAGGTTAGGTTAGGTTAGGTTAGGTTAGGTTAGGTTAGGTTAGGTTAGGTTAGGTTAGGTTAGGTTAGGTTAGGTTAGGTTAGGTTAGGTTAGGTTAGGTTAGGTTAGGTTAGGTTAGGTTAGGTTAGGTTAGGTTAGGTTAGGTTAGGTTAGGTTAGGTTAGGTTAGGTTAGGTTAGGTTAGGTTAGGTTAGGTTAGGTTAGGTTAGGTTAGGTTAGGTTAGGTTAGGTTAGGTTAGGTTAGGTTAGGTTAGGTTAGGTTAGGTTAGGTTAGGTTAGGTTAGGTTAGGTTAGGTTAGGTTAGGTTAGGTTAGGTTAGGTTAGGTTAGGTTAGGTTAGGTTAGGTTAGGTTAGGTTAGGTTAGGTTAGGTTAGGTTAGGTTAGGTTAGGTTAGGTTAGGTTAGGTTAGGTTAGGTTAGGTTAGGTTAGGTTAGGTTAGGTTAGGTTAGGTTAGGTTAGGTTAGGTTAGGTTAGGTTAGGTTAGGTTAGGTTAGGTTAGGTTAGGTTAGGTTAGGTTAGGTTAGGTTAGGTTAGGTTAGGTTAGGTTAGGTTAGGTTAGGTTAGGTTAGGTTAGGTTAGGTTAGGTTAGGTTAGGTTAGGTTAGGTTAGGTTAGGTTAGGTTAGGTTAGGTTAGGTTAGGTTAGGTTAGGTTAGGTTAGGTTAGGTTAGGTTAGGTTAGGTTAGGTTAGGTTAGGTTAGGTTAGGTTAGGTTAGGTTAGGTTAGGTTAGGTTAGGTTAGGTTAGGTTAGGTTAGGTTAGGTTAGGTTAGGTTAGGTTAGGTTAGGTTAGGTTAGGTTAGGTTAGGTTAGGTTAGGTTAGGTTAGGTTAGGTTAGGTTAGGTTAGGTTAGGTTAGGTTAGGTTAGGTTAGGTTAGGTTAGGTTAGGTTAGGTTAGGTTAGGTTAGGTTAGGTTAGGTTAGGTTAGGTTAGGTTAGGTTAGGTTAGGTTAGGTTAGGTTAGGTTAGGTTAGGTTAGGTTAGGTTAGGTTAGGTTAGGTTAGGTTAGGTTAGGTTAGGTTAGGTTAGGTTAGGTTAGGTTAGGTTAGGTTAGGTTAGGTTAGGTTAGGTTAGGTTAGGTTAGGTTAGGTTAGGTTAGGTTAGGTTAGGTTAGGTTAGGTTAGGTTAGGTTAGGTTAGGTTAGGTTAGGTTAGGTTAGGTTAGGTTAGGTTAGGTTAGGTTAGGTTAGGTTAGGTTAGGTTAGGTTAGGTTAGGTTAGGTTAGGTTAGGTTAGGTTAGGTTAGGTTAGGTTAGGTTAGGTTAGGTTAGGTTAGGTTAGGTTAGGTTAGGTTAGGTTAGGTTAGGTTAGGTTAGGTTAGGTTAGGTTAGGTTAGGTTAGGTTAGGTTAGGTTAGGTTAGGTTAGGTTAGGTTAGGTTAGGTTAGGTTAGGTTAGGTTAGGTTAGGTTAGGTTAGGTTAGGTTAGGTTAGGTTAGGTTAGGTTAGGTTAGGTTAGGTTAGGTTAGGTTAGGTTAGGTTAGGTTAGGTTAGGTTAGGTTAGGTTAGGTTAGGTTAGGTTAGGTTAGGTTAGGTTAGGTTAGGTTAGGTTAGGTTAGGTTAGGTTAGGTTAGGTTAGGTTAGGTTAGGTTAGGTTAGGTTAGGTTAGGTTAGGTTAGGTTAGGTTAGGTTAGGTTAGGTTAGGTTAGGTTAGGTTAGGTTAGGTTAGGTTAGGTTAGGTTAGGTTAGGTTAGGTTAGGTTAGGTTAGGTTAGGTTAGGTTAGGTTAGGTTAGGTTAGGTTAGGTTAGGTTAGGTTAGGTTAGGTTAGGTTAGGTTAGGTTAGGTTAGGTTAGGTTAGGTTAGGTTAGGTTAGGTTAGGTTAGGTTAGGTTAGGTTAGGTTAGGTTAGGTTAGGTTAGGTTAGGTTAGGTTAGGTTAGGTTAGGTTAGGTTAGGTTAGGTTAGGTTAGGTTAGGTTAGGTTAGGTTAGGTTAGGTTAGGTTAGGTTAGGTTAGGTTAGGTTAGGTTAGGTTAGGTTAGGTTAGGTTAGGTTAGGTTAGGTTAGGTTAGGTTAGGTTAGGTTAGGTTAGGTTAGGTTAGGTTAGGTTAGGTTAGGTTAGGTTAGGTTAGGTTAGGTTAGGTTAGGTTAGGTTAGGTTAGGTTAGGTTAGGTTAGGTTAGGTTAGGTTAGGTTAGGTTAGGTTAGGTTAGGTTAGGTTAGGTTAGGTTAGGTTAGGTTAGGTTAGGTTAGGTTAGGTTAGGTTAGGTTAGGTTAGGTTAGGTTAGGTTAGGTTAGGTTAGGTTAGGTTAGGTTAGGTTAGGTTAGGTTAGGTTAGGTTAGGTTAGGTTAGGTTAGGTTAGGTTAGGTTAGGTTAGGTTAGGTTAGGTTAGGTTAGGTTAGGTTAGGTTAGGTTAGGTTAGGTTAGGTTAGGTTAGGTTAGGTTAGGTTAGGTTAGGTTAGGTTAGGTTAGGTTAGGTTAGGTTAGGTTAGGTTAGGTTAGGTTAGGTTAGGTTAGGTTAGGTTAGGTTAGGTTAGGTTAGGTTAGGTTAGGTTAGGTTAGGTTAGGTTAGGTTAGGTTAGGTTAGGTTAGGTTAGGTTAGGTTAGGTTAGGTTAGGTTAGGTTAGGTTAGGTTAGGTTAGGTTAGGTTAGGTTAGGTTAGGTTAGGTTAGGTTAGGTTAGGTTAGGTTAGGTTAGGTTAGGTTAGGTTAGGTTAGGTTAGGTTAGGTTAGGTTAGGTTAGGTTAGGTTAGGTTAGGTTAGGTTAGGTTAGGTTAGGTTAGGTTAGGTTAGGTTAGGTTAGGTTAGGTTAGGTTAGGTTAGGTTAGGTTAGGTTAGGTTAGGTTAGGTTAGGTTAGGTTAGGTTAGGTTAGGTTAGGTTAGGTTAGGTTAGGTTAGGTTAGGTTAGGTTAGGTTAGGTTAGGTTAGGTTAGGTTAGGTTAGGTTAGGTTAGGTTAGGTTAGGTTAGGTTAGGTTAGGTTAGGTTAGGTTAGGTTAGGTTAGGTTAGGTTAGGTTAGGTTAGGTTAGGTTAGGTTAGGTTAGGTTAGGTTAGGTTAGGTTAGGTTAGGTTAGGTTAGGTTAGGTTAGGTTAGGTTAGGTTAGGTTAGGTTAGGTTAGGTTAGGTTAGGTTAGGTTAGGTTAGGTTAGGTTAGGTTAGGTTAGGTTAGGTTAGGTTAGGTTAGGTTAGGTTAGGTTAGGTTAGGTTAGGTTAGGTTAGGTTAGGTTAGGTTAGGTTAGGTTAGGTTAGGTTAGGTTAGGTTAGGTTAGGTTAGGTTAGGTTAGGTTAGGTTAGGTTAGGTTAGGTTAGGTTAGGTTAGGTTAGGTTAGGTTAGGTTAGGTTAGGTTAGGTTAGGTTAGGTTAGGTTAGGTTAGGTTAGGTTAGGTTAGGTTAG